>NC_088342.1:35630000-35642500 GCF_036884655.1 Musa acuminata AAA Group | reverse complement strand
TAAGCAACCTACACATTATATATGGACTATACTTGGACATGAATTCCTTAGGTTGTATCATATACACCTCCTCCTCGAGGTTGCCATTGAGGAACATAGTTTTTACGTCCATCTACCAGATCTAATTATTAATTTACTTTGTATCAAATTTGCTTCATACTCTTGCTCCATCATATAATGATTTTTGATACACTTAGTCCCTTCACTCATGGATTACATTGACAAATACATCTCTCATGGACTTCATTTGTGGATTTTTTATCCTTCATTTGATGCTCATTTCCCATAAATTTTTCCTTACTTTTTTCATGAAAACGAATTTTTATGGATGTGATGATCATTTTCAATAATAAGGATTTGATTTTGTATGGACATCTTAATCCTTTTAATGAATCTTTTCTCTTTGTTAAAATAAAAACTTGATTTGATGAAACTCGTTTATTATTTTGGATTTGACTTGGTTAAAATCCTTTTATTAATTTGGTTCTTGATGAATTTATCCCTTACTCTTCTTCTTATTTTTTATGACAAAGGAAAAAAGAAACTTCCACATCTCAAGAAGAACCAAAAGCTTTTGGGCATAAAGTAAAAAATGTTAGCTTATCCAAAAGAAGTTATCATGCAAAGTTTTTGCTTAACTTCTCATTTTTGCTAACTTAGATAAATTGGTGTTGAACTTACTTGAATAGTTCTTTTTAAACACTTGCCTTGTTGAATGTTCTCTTTTTGTTGATGACAAAGGAGGAGAAAATATGATAAATTGATGACAAATTGGCATTATGAATGTTTAAAATAAATATGTAAAATGTATCTTATCGTAAATGCTTTGGGAATACTTAAAATATGATTGGAATCGTCAAATACATTGTAACACATTGCAAATACTTGAAACATATCAAAATATATTTCATATGCATCATATGTATCATAGATACTTGAAATATTTCATGAATGCTTGATAATTGTCTATCATTATGATAAGATATCATGAGCTTTATTTCCTACTTACAATTGATATCATGCCTCGTATTGATAAATTGTCATCTTTGAAATTTGAATTTTACTAAATTTTATATTTAAAATTTATAAAAATGATGATTGTCTATTATCTCTCTATATTGGACTTGAAAATAGATGTCATGCCTTGACATCATTTTTATTGATAAATATGTGGTATCATATTTTGAATTGGTAAATCATGATAAGTATCATTTTATGTATGTTGATAAGTTTAAATGAATATAACTTATCGGTTTGATGCTTGAATTCAAAGACCTTGAATTCAAGAATATCTTTTCTCAAGTATGACATATAGATAGGGGGAGTTAATGTTAATTCCGTCAACAATTGATTGTCATCATCAAAAAGGGGGAGATTGTTGAATCTTAGATTTTGATGAAGAAACCAATTGGTAAATTATTTGATCAAATCTATATGTTGAGAAAAGTGTGCAGGATTAACTACGATAGCAATCAAGGCATAAAGCAAAATGAAGTGTCGGAGTAAAGATCGAGATTTCATTGGGAGTTCGAGAGTTCGTCGGAAGTCCGGACATTCGTCGAAAGTTCTGTCGGAATTGACCGAGAAGTCCGGGAGCTTGCTAAAGAAGCTCGTCGGAACTCGCCAAGAAGATCGTCGTAAATCCAGGAGATTGCTAGGAGTCTACTGGAAAATTATCGAGAGATCGTTAGAAGTTCACCGGAAGATTGCCGGAAGTTCGTCGGAAGAAACTTAAACTAACCATACTTGTTTTGCTTAGTGTATGCATTAAGAATCATAGTTAGCACACAATTAGGTTTACGTTTGGGAGGTAATCCCACTAACTCAGTTATGGGCTAATTAGGCCCGTAATTGGATTGGTTTGGGCCGGATTCAAGGCCCAACTAGGTTGTTGGACCCTGTCTGGCAGTGGCACCACCAGACTGCTAGTCATAGGTGCCCAGCAAGCCAATCACGTAAGTGATGGCACGTGTGACTTGATACAGAATCTTTTTGCTTATTATATTTTGGCGTATATCACTTTATAACTATTGCATAAATGCATATATATATTGTGATGTCCTTGGATTTGTGCAATGGGAATCGGATCGTGATGAGATCACGATAATGAGATCGATTCACCTTTAAACACATATCCTAAATAATCCCGGTCATAGGTTACTCGAGAGGGACATCGTGATAACCGGATAGACTGGTGTGCTGTATACCCGTCCATATGATGGATGTAGTTGGTCTCATAGCTGCTCGTGTAGGGACACTAGGGATACAGTACAGGTGCTCATTGGAGAATGAGTTCATTGATTGATCCGCTTACGGAATGCTGGATGGTTGATGATGCCTTATTGTCAGACAGCGATTCCGTAGTCCTAGTGGTGTATATGGTCCTTAGACTTGAGACACCAAGGATGTCCTGTATGAGTGCTCCACTCTTTGATACCAGACTTATAGGTTTGGCTGTCCCCAGATCTAGTACAGTTGGTCATTGGGAGTGGTAGTCGACCTTACGAGGGCTATTGAGTGTCAATAGAGGATCATCTACTCTCGGCGTCATGAGAGGAATATCCTATGTGTTCTTGCTCAGACAAATCCCTGGCCAGGGTCATTCGGGTTGAGAGAGAAAGAGTTCTCCGGGAGAATCCGATTAGAGCGAGACTCGAGTAGAAACCGTATGGGTCTGACAGCACCATGCTCGATATACGGTCTCTGGGATATTAGATGGATGAGGGACTATAGGTACATGGTAACTGAGGACAGACAGGTCCAATGGATTGGATTCCCCTGTATCGTTTGGGGACTACGGCGTAGTGGCCTAGTACGTTCGTAGTCGATGAGTCGAGTGAATTATTACAGAGATAATAATTCACTAAGTTAGAAGGAGTTCTGACAGGTATGACTCACGGCCAGCTCGATATTGGGCCTAGAGGGTCACACACATATGGTAGGCATTGCGATGAGTAGAGGTTCGGATATGAGATATCCGACGGAGCCCTTGTCTTATTGGATGCAGATCCAATACCCACTAGGGAAGGACCCATTAGGGTTTGACACGGGATCTCTATAAATAGGAGGGATTCACAGCCTCACCGCTAGAGAGGAGGACGCTTGACCTCCTTCACCCTCTCCTAAGGATCTGCAAGAAAACAGGGATATACGATCTTCCTAGGTAACACAATCTCTATACGCAGTTTTGTGTTTTGCGGATTTTTTTCGCACCAATCTTCGCACGACGACGAACATCTTTTTGGGAATCGGGGATTTTGTTTTCTTGTTCTTCCGCTGCGCTATGATGTCGCCCCCCAATGATTTCCCAACAGTGGTATCAGAGCCAGGTTGTTCGTGCGAATGATTGGTTTTGAACTGCGTGTATTGTGTTTAGGAAGAATTTTGACGTCAAAATCGTTGACGCAAAAGCGAGGAAGGGCAGCAACAGTTGCTGCCCTCGATCTGCATGCCTGCAGCCACCTGCAGCGGCAGCCGCAGCCGCAGCCAGGCAGCACAGCGCCGGCGCATGCGCAAGCGCTGTGCCTGCAGCAGCCGGCCGGCGGTCTGCTTGCAGCAGGCTTGCTGCTGGCGGGGCTGGCAACCCACGGGCAGAGGCGCCGCAGGGCAGCGGCGCCTGCCGCCGAAAGGAAGCGGCGCCTGCCGCCGCAGGGCAGCGACGCGCGACGCCTGCCGCCGCTGCTCCCGCGGGCGAAACCCCCCCACAGGGGAGGCCGCCCGGCGGGACAGCACCGCCTGCGGAGGCAGCGACGCCCGAAGGGGGAGCCCACCTGCAGCGGCAGCGCCGCCAGCGAGCGTGCCGCCTGCAGGCGAGGGCAGCGCCCTCGCCCCGCCGCACAGGCCGCCGCTAGCAGGGTGGCGGCGGCGGTAGCGGCAGCAGAAAGAGGGAATTAGGGTTTTGGGCAAAAAGACAGTTTTGCCCCTGTGAATTTGAGAAATTCCAGTTTCTGTCTTTTGCCAAAATTACGAAAATACCCTTAGGAATTGAGAAATTCCCTACATGTCCCTGATTTCAGAAAAAATATTAATTAATTAAAAGGTTTAGTTGATTATTATTTTTATTATTATCTAGTAGTCCTACAGGATGATGATTATTTATACATGTGATGTATGATGTGTGGACGGATGATCATGGACCGTGTAATGTGTGTACTTGTGATTATTATTATTGAGGTCTACGAACCTCCATTATATTTCTCGTTTATTGTCGGGCCTGCGTGCCTATGATTAAGTTGTAATCACATGAGGAGGCGTAGCGGGAGCGTGGATGCGATAGCGGGACCCACGAGACGGACGATCGTGATGCATGGAGATGCATCAAGATGTCGACGAAATCGACGAGGACGAGATGAACGATCACAGGGCATGGAGATGCACCGTTGCACACATAGATCTTGATGTGAGTGATTAGGCCTACTGGCTCGGGCCTAATCATATTAGGTTGTGGTCCATGATCATCTGGTGTGATTGCTTATACACATACTAGATATGTATATATATTTTTGCATGCGATGTAGATATATATTAAATATGTATATGTATGACATGTCATATTAGGAGACCAAATCATAGAAACATCTCTCGATAATATTAAGTCGGTAAACGTGAGGTAATTAGATTGACCCACGTGGCCTTCCATCGTTATGAGTAGGAACCGATTCCCGGTGTAGGTTGAGTTTGTCGAGTCCCTCGAGACTCACCTATATCGCGATTTGTTATCTTGCTTACGACATAGAGATGTCACCGGTGACCTGAGGGCATGGTATGCTTGGTCGAGTCCCTCGAGGGTATATCATCAAATCAGACTCATCTTGTAACGAAGGTGTTGACTTAACCGAGCATCATGGTTGGTCGAGTCCCTCGAGGCCATGGTGATTCGGAGGCCGAACAGGACGGGAATCACAAGGAGTTGTGATCGGTAAGAGTTGCCTACCTTTTAGGCTTAGTGTGATTAGTCGAGTCCCTCGAGGTTACACTAAGACGCTGATTGGATCCTGATCCCCACTAGAAGTCTGAGACTTCCGTTTCACGTGCTGAGGGTATCGCGTAACTCGTTAGTAAAATAGTGGGAGCATATTAAGATAGAAGTCCATATCTTGATAGTTTATTTCTTGCAAAATCTGCATGTTATTCATTTTTGTTGCATCTTTATTTTCAGAAAATGTCGCTTTTAAATCCCTTATGTGGCATACTTGATATCAACCGCCTCACTGGTCCAAATTATACGGATTGGCTCCGTAACTTGAGAATTGTTCTCACAGCGGAGAAAATCGTATACGTCTTTGATATAGTGATACCTATGCCCGAAGAAGGGGCAAGCGAGGATGAGATCGCTCGCTACGTGAAGTACATTGATGACTGCACTCTTGCTCAGTGCTTTATGTTGGGCTCTATGACTCCAGAGTTATAGAGACAACATGAAAAGATGGATGCCAGATCCATTCTCCTACATGTCCGTAAATTGTTTGAGAAACAGGGAATGACTCAGCGATATGCGATATCTAAGAGCCTCTTCCGCGCTATGATGACTGAGGGGACACTGGTTCAGAACCATGTCCTAAAGATGATTGAGTGGATAGAGAAACTCACAGGTCTAGGAATGGTCCTAGAGGATAACTTGTGTGTGGACATTGTACTTCAGTCCCTAACAGATTCCTTTTCATAGTTCATAATGGATTTTAATATGAACAAGCTTGAGGTGACTCTCCTAGAGCTCCTCAATATGTTGAGGAAGGCAGAGAGTACTATTAAGAAAGAGAAGCCAGTTCTCTACACTGGTGAGACCAGAAAGAAAAGGAAAGCAGAAAGGTCTCTTAAGAAGGGAAAGGGCAAGGGCAAACAAGGTAAAACAAAGGTTGCTAAGAAAGACCCAACAAAGGACAAAGGCCAGTGCTTCCACTGTGGTAAAGATGGGCACTGGAAGAGAAACTGCAAAGAGTACCTTGCAGAAAGAGCGAAACAAAAGCTTGATGAAGCTTCAGGTACATTCATGATCAGTCTCCATTTGTCAGAATCTTATGATAACACATGGGTATTGGATACCGGTAGTGCTTATCATATATGCAATTCGTTGCAGGTTCTGGCAAGGCCTAGGAGACTTGAGAGAGGCGAGATGGACCTCAAGATGGGTAATGGAGCAAAAGTTGCTGTAGTAGCTGTTGGCGAGGTCGCCTTACATCTGCCTAGTGGAGCTTTTAATGCATTAGATGCATGTTATTTTGTTCCTTCTATTATCAAAAACATTATCTCCATTTCATGTTTAACAGTTAGTGGATATAAATTTGTTTTTGAGAACAATGGTTGTTCAATATTATTAGATGATAAGATCATCACGAAAGGAACATTGCATAATGGTTTATTTATGTTAGACACTACTCCACATATCATGAATGTAAATGTGTCTAAAAGGAAACGAGATGAGTTGAACAGTGCATACCTGTGGCATTGTAGGCTAGGTCACATCCATGAAAGAAGGATTCAAAAGTTGCTAAATGATTGATATCTAGATCCATTCGACTATGTGTCATATGCAACTTGTGAGCCTTGCATTCGTGGAAAACTGACCAAATCTCCATTTAGTAGAACTGGAGAGAGAGCCACTGAGTTGTTGGAACTCGTACATAGTGATGTATGTGGACCCATGTCAACTCATGCCATTGGAGGTTACTCCTACTTCATTATATTTACTGATGATTTCTCAGGGTATGGATATGTGTACTTAATGAAGTACAAGTCCGAGGCCTTTGAGAAATTCAGAAAGTATAAGAATGAGGTGGAGAACCAGACTGGAAAGAGTATCAAAACTCTTCGATCAGATCGAGGAGGTGAGTACTTAAGTACAGAGTTTACTCAGTTCCTCAAGGACCATGGGATATTATCCCAATGGACACCTCCTTATACACCTCAGCTCAATGGTGTCTTTGGAAGGAGGAATCGTACGTTATTAGATATGGTACGGTCCATGATGAGTTTCGCTGACCTACCCATCTTATTCTAGGGATATGCCCTAGAGATCGCAGCTTACCTTCTGAACAGAGTTCCAACTAAGTTGGTAGTGTCTATACCATATGAGATATGGTAAGGGAAGAAGCCTGATCTTAAGGTTGTTAAGATTTGGGGCTGCCCTACCCACATTAAAAGACATAACCCCGATAAGTTAGAATCAAGGATAGAGCGATGCAAATTTGTGGGATACCCCAAGGAAACTTGTGGGTATTATTTCTATCATCTCGAGGACCAAAAGGTCTTTATAGCTAAGAGAGCAGTGTTCCTTAAGAAGGAACACATTCTTGGCGGAGACAGTGGGAGAATGATAGAGTTGAGCGAGGTTGGAGAACAAAGCTCAAGCACCACTCTATAGCCCAAGTCTGTTCAGGTACCTAATACACAAGTTTCAACTTTACGCAGGTCTGATATCACATCCTCCTAAGAGATATGTGGGACATATTAGAGGAGAGGATGTTGAGGATATTGATCCTCAGACCTACGAGGAGGCTATTATGAGTATAGACTCCGGGAAGTGGCAAGAAGTCATGAATTCTGAGATGGATTCTATGTACTCCAATAAGGTTTGGAACCTAGTTGATGCGCCCGAAGGTATTGTACCCATCGGTTGCAAATGAATCTTTAAGAAAAAGATCGGAGTAGATGGAAAGGTAGAGACCTATAAAGCAAGGCTAGTGGCTAAAGGGTATCGTCAAAGACAAGGTGTTGACTACGACGAAACATTCTCACCCGTAGCAATGCTAAAATCCATCAGAATTCTATTGGCTATTGCAGCACACTATGATTATGAGATCTGGCAGATGGATGTGAAAACTGCATTCCTCAATGGGAACCTCGAGGAGGAGGTGTATATGATGCAACCTGAGGGATTCGTGTCCAAGAACTGCCCAGATAAGGTGTGTAGGTTGCTTAGATCCATTTATGGACTAAAGCAAGCTTCCCGAAGTTGGAACATAAGATTTGATGAGGCAATCATATCTTATGACTTCGTTAAGAACGAAGATGAGCCTTGTGTATACAGAAAGGTAAGTGAGAGCGCTATCACCTTTTTGGTGTTATATGTGGATGACATCCTCATCATTGGGAATGATGTAGGAATGCTATCCACAGTAAAGGCTTGGTTATCTAGACACTTCTCCATGAAGGACTTAGGGGAAGCATCCTATATCTTGGGGATTAGAATCTATAGAGATAGATCCAAAAGGATGCTTGGCTTGTCCCAGTCCAGGTACATAGAAACCATTGTCAAAAGGTTTGGCATGGAAAATTCCAAGAGAGGTCTCATACCGATGAGACATGGGATATCGCTTTCTACGAGTATGTCCCCAAAGACTCCAAAAGAAAGGGCGAACATGGATATGATACCTTATGCCTCAGCAATAGGGTCTATCATGTATGCCATGCTATGTACTAGGCCTGATATAGCGCATGCTCTGAGTGTCACGAGCAGGTATCAGGCGGATCCAGGCTTGGAGCACTGGAAAGCAGTAAAGTGTATCCTTAAGTACTTGAGAAGGACTAAGGATCTTTTATTAGTATATGGAGGTAATAGCCTTAAGGTTGAAGGCTTCACTGACTCAAGTTTTCAATCTGATGTTGATGATAGCAAGTCAAATTCAGGGTATGTGTACACCTTGAATGGAGGAGCAGTGTGCTGGAAGAGTTCCAAACAAAATACCACTGCTGACTCGACCACAGAGGCGGAGTACATTGCTGCATTAGATGCAGCAAAGGAGGGAGTCTGGGTGAAGAAGTTCATCACAGATTTGGGAGTCGATACAGATAGCGACAAGTCGACTTCCTTATATTGCGACAACTATGTGGTGATTACTCAAATAAGGGAACCCGGGTCTTATCAGAAGTGTTCTGAGGAGGTTCCAGCTTATAAGAGAGATCGTAACCCGAGGAGATGTAGTAGTGGAAAGAGTTCCATCCGAAGATAACATTGTAGATCCACTGACAAAGCCGTTGTCTCAGATTGTCTTTGAGTGTCACAGTAGTCTGATGGGGATCATACACATAGGTGATTGGCTTTAGGTCAAGTGGGAGATTGCTAGTCATAGGTGCCCAGCAATCCAATCACGTGAGTGATGGCACGTGTGACTTGATACAAAATCTTTTTGCTTATTATATTTTGGCGTATATCACTTTATAACTATTGCATAAATGCATATATATATATATATATTGTGATGTCCTTGGATTTATGCAATGGGAATCGGATCGTGATGAGATCACGATAATGAGATCGATTCACCTTTAAACACATATCCTAAATAATCCCGGTCATAGGTTACTCGAGAGGGACATCGTGATAACCGGATAGACTGGTGTGCTGTATACCCGTCCATATGATGGATGCAGTTGGTCTCATAGCTGCTCGTGTAGGGACACTAGGGATACAGTACAGGAGCTCATTGGAGAATGAGTTCACTGATTGATCCGCTTACGGAATGCTGGATGGTTGATGATGCCTTATTGTCAGACAGCGATTCCGTAGTCCTAGTGGTGTATCTGGTCCTTAGACTTGAGACACCAAGGATGTCCTGTATGAGTGCTCCACTCTTTGATACCAGACTTATAGGTTTGGTTGTCCCCAGATCTAGTACAGTTGGTCATTGGGAGTGGTAGTCGACCTTACGAGGGCTATTGAGTGTCAATAGAGGATCATCTACTCTCGACGTCATGAGAGGAATATCCTATGTGTTCTTGCTCAGACAAATCCCTGGCCAGGGTCATTCGGGTTGAGAGAGAAAGAGTTCTCCGGGAGAATCCGATTAGAGCGAGACTCGAGTAGAAACCGTATGGGTCTGACAGCACCATGCTCGATATACGGTCTCTGGGATATTAGATGGATGAGGGACTATAGGTACATGGTAACTGAGGACAGACAGGTCCAATGGATTGGATTCCCCTGTATCGTTTGGGGACTACGGCGTAGTGGCCTAGTACGTTCGTAGTCGATGAGTCGAGTGAATTATTACAGAGATAATAATTCACTGAGTTAGAAAGAGTTCTGACAGGTATGACTCACGGCCAGCTCGATATTGGGCCTAGAGGGTCACACACATATGGTAGGCATTGCGATGAGTAGAGGTTCGGATATGAGATATCCGACGGAGCCCTTGTCTTATTGGATGCAGATCCAATACCCACTAGGGAAGGACCCATTAGGGTTTGACACGGAATCTCTATAAATAGGAGGGATTCACAGCCTCATAGGCTAGAGTCTTTGCTTGCCTTTCCTATTCTCCTCTCCCTCTCCACCTTAGAGTAGGCCTGGAGTTTTGAGGAGCGTCGTCGCAACCCTGCTGTGTGGATCACCGCTAGAGAGGAGGACGCTTGACCTCCTTCACCCTCTCCTAAGGATCTGCAAGAAAACAGGGATATACGATCTCCCTAGGTAACACAATCTCTATACGCAGTTTTGTGTTTTGCGGATTTTTTGCGCACCAATCTTCGCACGACGACGAACATCTTTTTGGGAATCGGGGATTTTGTTTTCTTGTTCTTTCGCTGCGCATATGATGTCGCCCCCCAATGATTTCCCAACACAGACTGGGGCAATGGAGTTGCCTAGGGAACATTCTCGTAGGTGGTTTGGGCGGTGGTACGCCCAAACTGAGCGATGGTACCATCGACAGTTACTACTTGCCAAGCGGTGGTAATGCCCTATCAAGCGGTGGTACCGCTAGAGCTTAGTATCCGAGACTCTGTCGAGCGGTGGTATCATCAAACTAAGCAATGGTACTCCTAGTACCTTGTAAATCCGGGATGAGATATTTTTTGGCTCCAATTTTGAAGTCATTGGGGCCTATAAATACCCACCCTTTTATGCATGAAAGGGTAATAAAGTGCAATCAAAGTATAAAAAAAAACTCTAAGTGCTGGGGTGTTAAAAGTGTTGTAAAAGTGAGCAGAGTCCTCCTCCACCCTCTCTTTAGCTTTGTAATGATCCAAGAAGAGATGTGAGGTTAGTAAGGGTTATCTCTTAAACCCGTGAAAAGGAGAAAGCGCTATAAAGAGGTGGTTGGTCTTCGCCTATTGAAGGAAGACCATTAATGGATGTTGGTAACCTCGACGGAGGAGGAATAAGAAGTCGATGTAGGTCACAACGACCGAACCACTATAAATTCTAGTGTGTTCATTCCTTACTGCTTAATCTCTTTACTACATTCAACTTTAATTCATTATAAACTGTCCAATCCCCTCTTCTCTACTCATTCAAGAAAAATAAAATGGTTTTCATTGTAATCAAATTTTATCGTACGAAGATTTTTAAATCGACTTAATTTTTCCACTGCACTAATTAAATGCCCCTCCTTGTCTTATTGCCACTCTTGATCCTAACACTGCCCACGGGCGACGATTGCCCCTTGCTGGTGCCGCCCTTGCGGGCGAGCACCTCCCGCAAGGTGGCTCACCCACAAGTGCCGCCCTTGCATGTGGGCGTAGTGCTCGTGCACCTTGCAGGCGGATGGTGTCTGCCCACAAGCCGCATGCAGCCCCTGATGGCTGCAAGCAGCCTTTGGCCAACCTGCGAGGGCAAAACCAATCTTCCTGAAATGATTTTGATGATAAAAGTCTTTCTAAAATACAATACATGTAATTCAAAAATAATCTTTTGCATGAAAAATCTGGCTCTGATACCACTATATGAAAATCTAGGGGCGACATCACATGTGTAGCAGAAGAACACAAAAAAACAATCTCCAAATTTTCTAAAAATGTGTTCGTCGTCGTGTAAAGGTTGGTGCGCAAAATCCGTGAAACTAAAAATCATGTGTGAGATAGTTGTGTTACCTAGGGAGATCGTATATTCCCAAATCCATACAGATCTATAGGAGAGGATAAAGGAGGTCAAGCGTCTTCCTCTCTAGCGGTGATCCACATAGTAGGGCTGTGATGATGCTCCTCGAATCGCTGCCCAAATCTCTATGTCTACTAATTGAGGAGGAGAAGGGGAGAGGAGAATAGGAGGTGACAACCAAGAAACCTCTAGCCTATGGGTGTTTGGTTCCCTCCTATTTATAGAGACCCCTATCAACTTAACCCTACTGAATCCTACCTTATTAAGTATTGGATCTCCATCTAACTACCTAACCCTCTTATATTAGTGAATCTCTATCCAATAATCTCTTATTGGCTCTTATTGAATCTCATATGTAGGATCCAATAATTCAGGGGCTTATTTGATATCCAATAAGATAGGGGTTCCGACGAATATCTCATATCCGAACCTTTGCTCGTTCCAATGCCTACCATATATGTATGACCCTCTAGGCCCAATATTAAGCTGGACAAGAGTCATACCTGTCATAACTCCTTCTAGCTCAGTGAATTATTATCTCTATAAAAATTTACTCAACTCATCGACTATAGATGTACTAGGCCACTACGTCGTAGTCTCTAGACGATATAGGGGAATCCAATCCTTTGGACCTATCTATCCTTAGTTATCGTGTATCCATAGTCCCTAATCCATCTAATACTCC